>NC_056731.1:405692089-405694589 GCF_019279795.1 Protopterus annectens | reverse complement strand
TCGATTGCTGTTATATGGTTATTTGTGAGTCATACATACACATATATATATACCTATAGCTGTCTATCTCTCTACATTTTAAGATGTATAGCTGTCCATATGTGCATGCATGTCCGGCCTATATGTGTGGCCTGTAACTCATTCTCTTGGCAATTGACATGGATGACCGTAGGACTGAGGTCAGTTATTTGTGCCGACACGTACGTGTTTCAGACGTATCATGTGTTCTACCACATATAACTGTGTAACTTGCAATGTTTAAAGTGTATTACAGCAGGATATGACAGATATCCCTATATGTACCCACATTATGGCACACTACGTCTGGGATTCATGCAATAAGAGGTTGTGTGGTGTGTTATTACTACATTCCTTGTGCTGTTGACTGATTGTGCTGGATGATATGTATGTGGAATGAGTGGTTATGTACATCTGTCATGGTTTAATGGTAAATCATGTAGAGTATGATGTGCAGCATCCTGGGTGTGGCCCTTCCACAGGCTGTATATTGTGTTTCAGGGCAAAACACCAGCTGTCGGATACAGAGTGAGTTAGGGACATTTTTTGTGGTCATATGCTAAGCAATGTTAAGCTCGGGTTGTGTTACCTTACACACAGCTAGCATCTACTTAGCTCAATCTATGTATGCAATGCTTACCCCCATGCGAATACATATACACACACTTACAACTGCGTATCCATGCATACTACTGCTGTTATGTGCTTACCCATGCTTACTAGTGCCTTAGTCAGTATGACACTTCACATGTGCATTTAAGGCAGTACTCCTGTACAAATATAAATGTTACTTAGTAGGTTATACAGCACAACAAAGGTAACATACAGATATCACAAGGAAAATAGGATGTGCTGCTGTGGGAATCGACCCGGGAATGCGTGCGTGTTAGGCGGATGCTCTGGCCACTACACTACTGCTGTTTTGCTTCATTTGCATATGTCTACCATAATGACATACACATGTTCCCTTCCCTTGACCCCCAAGCTCCACATACATAGCATCCATCCTTTCCCCGGTTACTGGCCCTGCCATACTACACCTCTACACATTTCCCTCTCTCCATGCCTCGGTACACCTCCAGTATACTGTCCCCACCCAAGCGTCTGCAGGCCCCTCATCTGTTTAGTCTACGTACGTACCAGTCTTCCCCTGATCCTCCTCTGATACTGGTGGTGACATTGATGTGACTCACAACTGTTGGTTCGTCCCTCCAGGGATGGATCTGTTGTGTCAAGAGTAGATCTAGCTGGTCTACAGTGTTTCTCCCACTGGTAGCATCTTGCCAAGGTATTGTGTAGGATCGGTTTGCTCACACACCTGGCCAGCCTCATCTTCCAGTTCCACGGTACCAACAACCCAGATGTGACATACTGTGCATGAAGCACGCTCAAATGCCCCCACGGTGTGCACCGTATATCATTATTCCCTTTGGTATTATGCAGGACTACTGTTCTCACAGTATGATTGGACAGGCACTGTTCTGTGCTGCACATAGACTGCTCATAATACTGTGATTGTGCAATGGACACATTTTCTGGTATTAATCTACACACTTATAGACATTTCCTATACTGTTGGTTGCATGTGCTGGATGATGTGTTTGTGATCACAGCAGCTGAATGTGTATCCGCCATGGCTTAGCGGAACTCATGTCTACAATATATATAGTGTGCAGGGTCGGGGGGGTTGCAACCTGACAGTGCAGATTATTTTGCTAATGGCCACAACAACATTTGTTGGCTACAGAGTGACTGAGGCATTGTAGAACATTTGTAGGCAGGTATGCACCTGTTTGCATGTAGCACAGCATTACTGACCCCTGGTTGTGGTTTCTTGCCCTCAATTAGCCTCTACATTGCTTCACCAGTTTGGTACTTGCATACCAGCGGCCAAACAGGTTTACACCTGCTTGCTCCCACATACACATGCGTAACATCGTGCATTTTGTTCACATCTGTCAACCAGGACACTCGGACTTTATGCTTGTCCATTGTCAGTGGTGGCCCGAGGTTTAGAGCTCCACATTGACCCCAGCTATGTATCCAAATTAATACTGGGGTGATCACATTCATAGAGGGTAACAGACATAACATAGCTACGTTCCCCCATTAAACATGCTTAGTTTATGTTAAACTGTTGGTATTATCCATGCTTAGGTCAGGTTTACATGTCAGGTATGACTGTTGACAAAGGTCAGTTTAAGGTGAGGTTGGATTCCTGTTTCACAGGTCAGGATAGGTTACATGCAGGTATTCAGGGTAGGTGTACATATTCCATACCTGTGTGGTACAGTAGAGGCGAATAGCTACGGAGCAGGTAGGTAGGTAGTGGGGGGGACATTGTAACTGTATAGTAGCCCGTAGGTATAATTGGATGGGGAGCAATAGGGAAGGTATGTCGGATGTTGGGATTTGTATGCGAGGCAGGACAAAAGATGTCAGTATCACTAGTTTATGTCGTGGTATAGAGTGTGAGGTGGGG
>NC_056731.1:405672089-405687089 GCF_019279795.1 Protopterus annectens | reverse complement strand
TCTGGCTGGGGGGGAGGTCATGCTACGTGTTACATGATTCTTGCTTGGGCCCCTCACTTCCATTGGCATAGCCTGTGAACATATGCCATTCTTGTGTGCTGTTTCCTATCATAGCTATATATCTGTGTATATCTACGCACACACACACACACACACACATATATATATATATATATATATATATATATACACACATATAATATATTGCTGTATACATATAATATATTGCTGTATATATATATATATATATATATATATATATATATATATATATATATATATATATATATATATATATATATATATATATGTATGGCCTTAATCTTGCTTGTTGATTGTTGTGATGGCTCAGTGGTTAACTACTATGACTATAGTGTACAGGGTCTTGGGTTTGAGCCTTGCAGAGGCAGTTTATTTTGTTGATGGGCAGAAGTTGGATCTAGAGTTATTAAGGCACTTTAAAGTGGTTGTAAGTGGGTTTGTGCGGGTTTGCACGACGGTAAGCACTGCTAACCTCCGGTCACAGTTTCTTACACTCAGTTAGCTTCTACTTTGCTTACTCTGTGTAGGCAATGCTTACCCCCATGCAAAAGCACTTGAACACGCTTACCGCTGCTTATTTGTGCTTAGACCTTCTTACTTGTGCCTTATTCATTATAACACTAACACTTCACATGTGCATTTCATGCAGTATTCCAGTTCACATTTAATTTTATTCTGTAGGTTATATGGCAAAACGATGTAAAATTATGTTCATATACAGATTTCCCGTTGAAAATGATTTGTGCTGCTGTGGGACTCGAACCGAGAATACCTGTTCATTAGGTGGATGCGCTAACCACTCCACTATTGCTGTGCTGCTTTACTTGCATATATATTCCTTGCTATCCTCTTCCGCATTTTCAACTGCTTTAACCGTAGCTAGGCAATGGGCAAACCCGCGCACCTACTGTTAGCTGTACTCGGGGTTTTAAAAAAAAGAAATAATAGGGTTTCTTCATTTTATTTGACTGTACTGTTGCTGTTGAACACATGGGGACTGTTGGTGGGGATATGCGGACACTTGTGAGCAGTCTCGCTCATTTATTTACACATTCTTCTGTTCTACTTTGCAGGGGCGTGTTTATTCCGAGAGCTCTGCTCTCAGACACATCCCCTGCACTTTTCCACGCTCCGTGTAGTATTTGGAGTTCAGGCAGTGCACCTTCATTAATATGCATGGTGCACTGCCATCCTCCTCTTAAACTGCCGCTTCCGTGCAGGACTAGATTAGCCCTGCACGGAAGTTTAGTAAATCTGGGAGCATGTCTTTTCTAGCTACTTTATAATCAGCAAAGATGATTTCTGTTGCTTCTAGCCTTGCTATTTCCCGGTGTGAGATGCTTGTCTTGGTCAAGCCAAAATCACATGTGCACAGTACTCACTGACCATAACGCAGAAATATAGACAGGGAATAACTCTAAATTTTGATATTCATGAGACACTTGACAGATTAGACTGGACAGGTATATTGTAAGTGTCTAAGTGAGCATGTATTGCCCTCACAGGGGTACTCGGGGAATATGTGGCCTTCCTATCTCTGTGGATACTAAAGTATGTATATCTCTCACTATACTTGTAATGGGGATGTTCTAGAGACAGACTTGGGACATCTCATAGGCTTCTGCTTTGAGGAACTTTAGGAGTTCCCGGATGTACTCTTGGCATGTGTGGGTCATTACATCTATTTCCAGGAGCCACCTCAGGACTAAGCCCAGACTATGAGTGTCTTTTATGGGGTGGCAACTTTCTCTGAGGTACTCGGTGTAACAGATTGCACCCATGTTGCAAATGGGGCCCCATCTGATCCACAGAGGGAGCATACCACAATGGGAGGGGTTAACATTCCATTAATTGCCAGTTAGTGTGTGATGCATGGGGGTGCATCATCAATGTGTCTGCCCAGCATCCTGGCATGATTCCCATATCTGGTGCATTAGCTCACTCTACCACCTCTTCCTACAGGGTAGGATGCCTGGTGGTCATCTTGTTGATAATTGTAATTTTTTAATCATTTCAGTAGTTATTAATGGCGGAATGTATTGCTGAATATTAAACCACTTTGTCTTTGGTTTTGTCTGCCTCTTCTCTCTCTCTCTTTTTCCAGTTGATGCTGGATATTCACTGGAGCTGTGGCTCATGACACTAGTGAAAAATCCAAGTGGAGCTGTTGAAGATAATTTTAATACAGCCCTGTCACAGATCTGTATTGTCACTGAAAGAGTGTTTGGCATGTTGAAAGTAGATTTAGATGAATGAGTCTGGAGTTGCCCTTCAGTACGACCCAACTACTGCATTCAGAATGTTTACTGTCCGTTGCAGTTTGATTAATGTGATCATGTACCACTCTAGTGGTGAAATGACCCACGCTGTCACTACAGCTCCCAATTCCAGTCCTGTTATAACTAATGACCTACAGGCAGCAGTAGCAAGAGACCCCATGCAGCAGGCTTATGCACAATATCTGCACAGGTAAAGAGGCAGCATCTGGTCTAAAACTATGGACTATGTCATTCCGGTTAGTGGTTCCTTTCTTGTAAAAACACATATGTAATTGATGCATGCAGTGATATCTGTGAGCTATGCTGTGTGGTGCATGGTCTACTATCACTGTTCATTAGACATTCTCTCTTATATTTAAATATTTTTTTTTTTATTTCAGAACAGTTACTCATGCTATTGTTTATAAAAGTTATGCCTGAGGGCTCACTCACATCTGTTTAGTGATGTTGTAAGACATTAATTAAGGACTAATTACATTTTTAACTGTTTTGCACATTAAATACTCCTTAGATGTTGTACTTAAGTATGCATGTACTGAATCACCTGAAATAATACATTTAATAAAAAGAGTTATTTCAGCATTTAACATGAGTTCATATGTTACACTTGAATGGCAAATGTATCACATTTTTTAATTTATTTTGTATTGTGCATTGCTTCACCAGTTTTAGCTATTACATATTTGAAAATGCCCTTCTGTTCTGTCTTAAGGTACTGCACATCAGATTATTTAATTTTATCATATACAAGTTGTATCCTCAGAGACATACATCATCATTTGTGCAGTGCTTAGAGTAAAGTTGTAACAGTGCTAATATACATGACAGAATAATCTTGGAATTAAGAAGTTTTTAACTTAATAGCTTGTAATATTTGTCTTATGCTCTGGATAATTGTCAGCTGAAACACTGCTGAATTGAAACTCTTGATAATGGACAGACCATTAATGGTGTAAATCAGTGAAATTTGAATGTCATGATATACAGCTTTCTTTCCATATAATTCCTTTAACTGTAAGCAGTACCATTATTGAAATGACATGCATGCAGATGCAAAAAGTCTTAATGCTGGGTTGTATGCCACACTCACATATTCTGCGTTTTTTTTTTACTTTTTTTATTAATAACTCAGTGCCTTTGAAATTAAGCATTAACATATTTTAGTAGATATCAAATGGTAAGCATCTGAAATGTATAGCCTGAGTTACAGTAGGTGAAAGTCAAATCTGTCATTATTTATTTATTTTATTTATTTATTTTACATTTATTTACTGGGAAAGTCCGACTGGAATGAGGTCCATTTACAGCGGAGGCCCTGGGAGAAAAGCTCCACATCAAACAATAAGTACAGTGGTAAATGTACAATCAAAAAAGATATATCATACAATGGTTTGTTCCAAGCAAGCTTAATTTATACATTGTAGACTCTGGATGGCAGTATTTGGGAGAAAAGGCTCCACATTAACTGATTCAATCAAAAGAACATCACACAAGACATAATAATTTACACATAGTAAGCCCTGTATGGGAGTATTTGAGTACTGTATTAATAGAGATAGTAAGCAGTGAGGAGAGGAAGATAGCAAGAATTGGAGGAGAGCAGGAAAGCATTTATATGATGCAAGGACAGAGCCAGGATTGCAAGAGGTGTGACTTAAGTGATTTTTTGAACAGTGAAATAGATGGTGCTGAAGAGATATTTTGGAGGAGTTATTCCATTTCCTAGCGTTGGTATGAGATAAAAGAGTTTTCCTTGCAGTATTGCTGGCTTTGGATATACAGAGCAGGGTTTTGTTGGATGAGTGTAGAGAACAGTTTGCTGAATATCGATTTAGTAGTTGGTTTAGGGCTGGAGTTTTCTGGGGTTCTTTAATATGTTAAAGGTGAGCACTAGGTGGTGGTAACTAATTAACTGAGAGAGTTCTAACCACTGTAGCTCCTTTAGGGCAAGACAGTGATGGCTTCTAAAAGTGGAGTTATTGGTGAATTTTGCAATTTTATTGTAACATGATTCTAGTTTGTCTAGGTCTGTTTTCCTGATGTGGGTTAGGATTGGTGATGCATACATTAGGGTAGACAAAAGGTGGGTTTGGGCTAGGGTGATTCATGCTTGTTGTCTCCTAAAGATAGGGTAGGTGAAGGTGCATGTGATCTTGAGGAGGGGGTTGTCATGTAAACTGGGTAGTGACTTGTTGTGATGTCATGAACTACTTGATTCAGGTGATCCTACAGTCACTGTTCTCACAGTGCTATGGGACTGGGACCTTCAATGAGGTAGAAAAATGCTAACATGGCCTGTATGAATTCTGTTGTATTGCCACCCCCCCCCCACAGTTTCCACTATTTTTTTGATAAACACTTGTAATGTGATGCAATATGCCCCCACATGTCCGGACAGTACCCTGTCCTCCTCCCCTTCCAAAACTGTCTCCTATTGGAGTCTGGCAAGTCCTCACTAGTATACAAATGGAGGCAGATTACTGATGAGTGTGATCATGTTATTATATCTACTCTCTGCTATTTCCATATATGTCTGGAAATCCTCATGTGTATCCTTGAGGACTCTGCCTACTTCTATCTGACTTTCTGCACTGAACCTTAACAATGTCATGGCATGCTTGCTGCTGGGCAGCCAATTCTTTAAATATTTCCAGGGGTAGCTGTCACCAATGCCTGCATCTGGCACACTTTTTTAAAGGTATCACCATGGACACTGTTACCTATGAATTTATTTAATAATTCAGAAGATGTTCCTGTGGGTTTGGAGATACTGGTGTAGAAGATCATGGTTTTCTCCCTTTTCATTTAATGTCACCAAATACTTGACGTTGTGATTCAGTGTCACTTTCAGCAGAGTTACTAACATGTTATGAGGTGTGAGATCCTGCAATTAAACTTGGCTACTGTATGCCACTTTCCTCAGGTGGTCTCATACATATAAAAATGTTATCATCAACAGCAATTCTGTTGTTATAGTGGAACTGTTTGTTTCTGCTGCTGACTCTGTAAAGAATTATTTCATTACATTACTACTCTTCAGATACTGCCATATACCACTGTATGCTGTGTAATGAGGTGTGGAGGACACTTACCATGAAGACTCTGTTCAATGTCTTTATGTATAGAAGCAAAGGATTCACCTGTCATTAATAACTGTCATGTGTTACATGTAATCATTCCATTATAGCATTCAGTTCTCTATATAAATATGTCACCTTCCTGAGCAGATGTCTGTTGATGCTGCAGATGTGGCTAATAGCCAGTGCCCACACCAACTCTGATTATGCTAGTGTCATCATCATCTGTCTTACAGTCATCTCTCTGAATAGAGAAGGAGGTATTCCTCAAGAAGTAAGTATAATGAGACCCCTCTCCAAACAGTGCTATGGGGAATTGCCTTCTGCTTTGCCTCTGATCTGGCATGTCTTACCATATCATTGGCTCTTTTCTTGCACTGTGTTAATGATGGTGCCTTCCACCAACATTTATACCCATAATCTCGTGGTTCCAGGCCTTTGCCCTCTCAGCTTGTTTGGAAACTCCTTTTACAAAAATGCATTTAGCATATGTACTGGATACTGCCATGGGAATGCAGTTCTCCTCATGGCTAAAATTTCTCTGACAGAATCCCTGCTGCTACGGCATTTATTTACCTAAAACAACTTGCCAAAGTCATATACTGAAACTTTTGTTCCACCCATCAGCCATACAACACAGCAATGAAAACATACCTTCACAAATAAAAGAAAGATAGGAGTAGAAAAATATGTATGGTGACACAACACCCATATTCATATACACGTGCTGCAAGTTCCAATTCAGCCAGCTAAAGTTGTATTGTGTTGTAGTAACCTGCAAAGAATCATCAACAAATTCATAGTAAGGATGCTGCGGTGGTACAGCGGTAACATTGTTACCTCACAGCAAGAGGTTCTCCCGTTCGATTCTCGACTGGGCTTGGGAGAGCCTTCTGTGTGGAGTCTGCATGTCCTCCCCGCGGTTGGGTAGCGTTCGAAAGACATGCATGCGTAAATGGGTGTGCCTTCGTTGAAGGTTGGGCATCGAGCTGGCACCTCAGCATTTCATAAAAATCTACTGCCAATCATTAGTGGACCGGAGTTCCACTGTGGTGACCCCTTACCGGGAAAAGCCGAAAGAACAACAACATTGCAAGATCTTAACATTACACTGTCATCATATGACATTGTCTCAGACTTGTATTCTTCCACTGCCACTTTACTGTATTTATAACAGCATTTTTCATTCTTGTGTAACAGTCAGAAATCCCACAGCAAAGCAGCATGTATACTGACACAACAATATATTGCTGAAAATGCATTATACAAGACTTCAATCATTTCAAATTATGAATTTATATCCTGCAGAGCATACTGAAGAAATGTCATAAAAATGAATTTCCAAAATATTTTTCACATTGCCATTATGACTACTTCCCTATATATTTCCAGTGCTGAATTCCCATTTATAAATGGCACTCACATCATCAGCATTTACATGAGCCATCTGTATCTCAGTCATATTCATAAAATACATAATTTTACTAGTAAACACTGTTTTCTAATATCAATATGAACTGCTTACCAATAATTTCTAACACTTGTGCTGTTTTTTTTCTTACTTGATTTAGTTTGTAGTTTCCTAAACTGATAGTCACCTGTCTCGTGTGATCTCAATAAAGTTATTCGTGTAAATTCAGGGTCACTTATGTGTTTTTATGCAAATTAGGCTTAGCTATGCTTACTTCTATGAATTGCAGTTATTTCTGAGTGCATAAACCAACAAATCCACTTAACTAGGACTCAAATAGCTGGGAAAGCAGTTTGCACAGTAGTGCTAAGCCGAGCAGTCCACATGAAAGTGCAAACAACCCTAATAAATCTCAAATGTCCCTATGATTAAAAAAGGGAAAATGGAGTAAGACACAGATGAGTCTGCATACTCCTGATGCATAGTCCATGACCATCCTGCATAGTGTGACACACCCCATCACATCAGATCACTGAGTAGTTAATATGACTTGTTAACCATATACACAGGAGGATTTATTTATATAGCAAAGTAAAAAAAATGATTTTTTACTGATGCAGCACTGAAAAAGGCATAATTCTAGAAATTATTAATTCATGACCTTCAGATACAGTCCTTTAAAAATATCTATGCGATAAAGCAGTCTGTTAAAACCAAAATTGCCAGTAACAGCAGTTCTGTGTCTAATGCCCCTATATGGTAGGTAGGTTTGTTAATAGTGATATCACACCTCAGACAGTGTGGTTCCAAACCTATGAACCACAGTCCTGCACTTACATTCCTCATTCTGTTACTGACACTTCAAAAGATGGCAGCACTTGTGAAGGCACAACATCAAGCTCTGAGCAGTCTGTCAAGGAGACCAGAATTAATGACTGCCTTCTTAGAGATTCATAGCTGGAGAAACATCAAGTCATCTGTATGTGGCACAGAGTGAAAAAACTGACAAGAGATAGGTGAGCATCTGTCATCCCTGACATGGATCACCTGCTTCTCCCCCCAGTACTACCACGGGTAAGATGACTTACTTACAAAGGCATAGACCTGACCAGGTAATGGTGAGAAGGACAAAGGTCTATAGTGAGTGTTTTTACATTTTTTTTAAATCTTATCAAAGAAAAGTTTAAAACACAGAGTATAGAAACATTGCATAACTGCAGGTCAATGCAAGAAGAAATGTATATGAAAATGTAAATATTTATCTATATGTAATCCAAAGGTATCAGCAGGCATAAACATATCTGTAAACACATATGTATTTATATAAAAATATGGCATGTTTATGTGCTGACATGCTTTTGTGCATAAACACAAATGTATATGTACAACTAAAGAAATATATTTATATATATATGGGTCTACTTCAAATGAGCAAAAGTTCACAGGATCGAATTGCACATCAACAAGACTAATTTGCCGAAATACCAAAATAGAGGAACCTGACAACACCAGACCTCAGATAAATAAAAAGAACTATCCAGAGATCCCTAACCAAGCCACCAACAAAAAATATTACAAAAACTAAACTGAAACATTTTGACTAAATGTCTACATAACTCACCCTATACAACAAGCACAACATTTAGTACTAACTCTTCCCATAATGCTAAATGACCTTAAAGGAACATGACTCCACTAATTAAGAAATAAAATACATTAACTGTATTACACCATTTTTCCAGGGGGACAAGCCCCCCCTGCACCCTCCACATAGGGGCTCCTCCCCCACACTCCCGGAAATTAAATATACCAACTCCAGCATCACACTTCCATTAAGAAAAGGGCATATTTACATGTAAGTTACTAGTGCTGTGACTGACTACATGTCAGTAATCTCTTTCCACTTATCTGAGGCAGGCTCAATGTTGTCAGGTTTCACTATTTTGGTATTTTGGCAAAGTAGTCTCAATGATCTGTACTTTGATCTCATGAACTTTCACTCATTTGAAGTAGACACATACACGCACACAAATAGAAAAGAACATATCTACTTTGCCATACTATTTCATAAACTGCAAATATTAGCTTAGTAATTGGTTATACTACAGTCAGACAATTTTCAGAAGCAAAATATTTGGTTTACATAGACCATGATATATTTATTAATATGATACTTGTATAAGCCAGTTATTTCTTCCAAAGTATTAATTGCACATACAATATGGCTGAATGCATTTAGCATCCACATCCTAGTCAGAGTGGAGGAGGGGGTGGGGTGGGGAATTATGTAGCAAGTGAATGACCAGCACATATGATAAGGAGAAATGCACTGTTTGATTAAATCTGTATATATTTCTTCTTATTCCCCTTAAATGCTTGCATTTATTAAGTAGTAAACTATCAAAGCATACATTGCCATGAAATATTTCTAGTGCATCAATCTGTAGCACTAAATAGGTTTTGTTTAATACAAGATTAACCAGTGAAAAGTCATAATTTTGTTTTAATTGTTACATCTGTATATGTGTATATAGCTTGTATATAACTTGTCTCTTTGAGGAGAGGAGATAAAAGTGTGTTGCTCAGAGCAAATTCACATGATATTATTTAAAACTGCAAGTAGAATATGTAAAGCATAGTAGAAAGCAGGAACCACAATGGAATTGTATAAACTGGTTGCAGAAAGTACACATCCACAAGGACACAGGCTGTACAAAAACATAAAATGTAACAACTGCAAGGAAGTCATGTTGTCTGTCTAGTTCAACTTGCACTGAAGAATAAATACTTTTTAGCACAGATGCATTAGGTACAGTCAAAGTATGAAAATCTGTGTTTTGCTGTTTTCCTGTTTCATAAATTAAAGCACATAGCAAAATTTCATAGAAATGTGTATATAAATAAGCACACATATTATGCAGGTACAAGACTAATAATGTAATCATAGGTTCATAGGTTCATAGGTTCATAGGTTCATAGGTTGGTACTAGGCTATCAGCCCTAGGGCCTATACAAGCCTAGCCATAACAATTCCCTGGCTATTTCTTCCCACATTATTTACTTTCCTGGACCCCTGTCTATAAGGGTGACTGATGTGATCCCTGGGGTGAATTTCCTTTCTCCCATCCAATTGTCAAGGTTCCTCTTGAAGAGGTCCAAAGAGGCACTCTGCTTGACATGTATGGGCAATCTATTCCAGAGTCTGGGGAGTCTCTGGGTCAGGAACCTATCCCTCCAGCATGTTTTGTTTATTGTAATGATAAGGTTTAGATCCCTGGAGCATGTAGCTCTGAGGGATTGGGATTTCTTTAAGTGTAGCATGTCCAACAGCTCTGGGTTTGACATGGCTTTGTATGTTAAGCAGAGATCGCCTCTGAGTAGATGATATGCGACAGAGTATAGCTGGAGTTTTTTAAGGTGGTCAGTGTAGGGCATCTGCTTTAGGCCTGTGATTCTTTTAGTGAGGTATGTCTGAGGCCTTTCCAGTTGTTGCAGATGTCTTGAGAGGTACATACCAAATGGGGCATTGTATTCTATAATGGGTCTAATGAGGGATGAGTACAGTGGGACAATGACCTCCTTCTTTCTGGATGAAAAGCCCTTCGTGATGAGGTGTGCCACATAGAAGGATTTCCTGACTGTTGTGGCGATGTGGTTATCGAAGGTGAGACCACTGTCCACCTGTGTCCCTAAGTCTCTTATCACACTTTCTGTGTTTAGTGTACTGCCACCTATATGGTAATTCATGGATACATGTTTTTTCCCAAAGGGGATAACAATACATTTCTTGGCATTGAGCTTGAGCCCATGGCTCTGGCACCAAGCATCTGTTTCTGTAAGGCCCTTTTGTAGAGTATCCACATCATTTGGGGATTCAATAATGGCTCCCAGTTTGCAGTCATCTGCAAACTTTGTTAGCCAGAGTCCCTTAGTGTTGACCTGTACTTCAGAGAAGTAGATGCCAAACAAGAGCGGCCCCAGGACTGAACCCTGAGGTACTCCACTTGTCACTTGTCTGGAGCTGGATTTGGAGTCGGCTACTTTTACAGTATGGGTACTATCAGTAAGCCATTTAGCAACCCATTGGGTGACATAGGGATTAATGCCCAACTTAGTAAGTTTATCTGTGATTCCAGAGTGGGGGATGGTGTCAAAGGCCTTGGCAAGGTCTAGATAGGCTGTGTGGACCACCTTACCTTGTCCATGGCTCTGGAGACTGATTCAAAGAAGCCAATCAGGTTCAGGAGACAAGATCGGCCCTTCACAAACCCAAACTGGGTGGGGTCCAGTGTTTGAAGGTTGCCAATGTCTTTGTTTATAAGTTCCATGATAATACGCTCCATGGCCTTGCAGATAAGGCTTGTCAGACTGATGGGACGGTAGTTTCCAGGATCCAAGGTGGATCCTCCCCTTGTGGATTGGGATAACTGTAGCTCTGCGCCACTCAGTGGGCACGAAACCTGAGGTGAGGCTATGATTAAACATGACACTTAGGTGAGGTGCCAGTTCATATTGTAGTTCATGTAGTACACAGCCCGGGATGTCATCTGGTCCCATGGATGCTGTATTCTTGGCTTTAGAGAGTGCGTTTTGTACCTGTGTGGCCGTTATTACTGGAATTTGGCAATCTTCCAGTATTGAGATGGGCCATTTAGGGGGTGAGAGGGGGGTGAAGTTGGCACTGAATTGATCTGCCAGGATATTGGCAATATCCTTTGGATCAGTATATTTAATGCCATTCTGTTTTAGCTCAGAGCAGATCTGAGCATTGCCATTTAGATTCTTGACATAGTTATAGAATGCTTTGTGGTTGTCTTTGGAATCTTTGGCAATTTTATTTTCGTAACTAGCTTTGGAGGATTTTATGAGGCATCTCAGTTTCTTATTGAGGCTAGTAAAGGAGTTTTTTGCATCCTGGGATTTTCCTCTTTTCTGCAAAAGTTTCTTCCTTTTGTTGTAAAGTTTGTTTATGGCAGGGGACCACCAGATTGGCTTCCTTTTTTTGGATGAGAGCATTTTGGTTCTATTTGGGATGGCACGATTCATGCATGAGTAGATGTGCTCATACAGTGCCTTAGTGTAGGATTCAGCAGTTGAACTTTCAGTTCCCGTCTGCATGGGTGTTATGAAGTTTGTCACTTCTGACTTGAGTAGCATGAAGTCGGCTTTGGAGAAGTTTTTTATGGTGGTTTCTTTACTGGGGGGTGGGGGTGGGATGTGGATGTTAAGGGTGATTAGCTTATGGTCAGACCTGACTAACGAGGGGGTGACCATAGGTATGGAGCATTGATTTCCCATGTTGGTAATGACCAGGTCTAGGATATTGGAGCCCCTGGTGGGACTATGGATCCACTAATTAAGAAATCATGTCAGAAATATTGTAAAACATACATCTGAGATAGTTCTGCATGCAGGAGAAGATGAGATCTCTTATAATACAGCCTAGAGGAAAAGGATATTAAAGAGGCTTACTGAGGGTGCTTGTGAGTATGCAAAAAAAGTTAAGTAATAAATTAATTTTTTTTCTATTTTTTTACTTTCTACATAAATATAAATGCAGAAATAATTTGTACACAAAGACAATAAAATAAGTAAATTGCTTTTAGTATACTATTGCAGCACAATCCATGTCAGCTAGAAATTTCAAATGTATCACCTCTTGATGTGTTCCTTCTGTGTTTCCTTCTTTGTTCTGTCACTTCCTTTCAAATTGTTATATGTTCCCCTTTCCACTGTTTAAGGATCCACAAATGGATACCCCTATATAAAACACATAAAACCCCTTTATATTTTAAACAGGCTAGTAACAAAAATGGCATGCTGCTTTACTTAAATCCTTCAAATGTGCTTGTGCATACCTGCATTCATTCATAAGACCAAACAACTCTCATAATTAAAAGAATACTTATGCTTTCACACAGTACTTTCCAAATACTAAATGACTAACTTAAGCAACTATACATATTTAAAAAAAAGTAGGCATTTTTAATCCCTTCATATTTACTTATTCAATGTGAATAAATTGGGATAACAGAAGTTGCATATAGGTATAGAAGTGCCTTTCGGAAATAACCACTATGCAAGTGTGGAGCTCAGGAATATGACTACCACCCATTATATTAACAGTTCTCATTGTACTTTTTTAAGTATGTTAGCCTTAATCATCTGTTGCTCATTAATGGCAGTCTATAAATTATGCTTTTAGTTAATATCATACTACTACAGAAGTAAACCTGTCCTGTTTGTACTGCATGTGCCATTCAGTGCAGTGAGGAAAAAACAACAGTTACTTGGAGTTATATGATTCATTTGGTCATCTGGAACAGTATGCCTTGTTTTTAGCTTCAATTCTTTCTATGTAGTCATATATATCTATGACGGCAACAAATGAATTTATGTAGTACCAATGTGTTTCTATTCAAACAAATTATACTGCAAAATCATTTACTTGGCAATTTAGAACAAGTCTGATAGACGTTACCATCAATGTTATACATGTGAAATCATATTTCACTTAGATGTTCTGACTTTAAAACATATTATTTCATAAAACTGCAAAATTCTAGGAATATTCTTGTTCACAGTTTATGCTTTTTACTTCATCTCATTCATTTGTGAAGCTTTGCTGTAGCTATGGAATGAAACCGTAAACTTGCCAGAAAAGTTGGTAGTTGTACATGTTTTACTTCAGCTAGTTTAGATAATTTGTGTGAAAAGCTGAAGAATGCTTGATATACTTATGTCTCAGATTTCAAAGGCACATTTAATATTGTTGTTGATTCTTCTTACTAAACTAGCAGGTACATTATTTTAAGTCTTACCATGTTGAACGTCAGTTGTTTTTTTGTGAAATCTTTTCATCAAGTTAGGACAGAATTCATACTTCATTAAATTTACATTTTTATGCAGCACAAACACATTAAGATATAACAGCCTGCATGTAAAAACCTGTTGATCTAGTAGCTGTCATGTTGCTGATAAACTATATTTCGTGGCACTGTATATTTTTACTTACTTCACAGAATCTTGTCACACACCATAATTATTGTTAATACAACTAGTAAAATATCCATATAGTAAGCTCATTCAGATTCTCTGAGTATCTTTGTAGAGTTTATAATTATTTTAAATTTAAACTGTATGGCCTCTTCTTTACTAATTAATGAAAATGAAAATTCATTATGTGCCATAAGTTATCTGAAGTTCAAGTTGCTCATTGTACATTTGAAAGAGTTAATCAGGATCATTGAGTTTATGTAAATTATATTAATAATTTGTTTTTTTCCCCAGAGAGTAATAATTTGGATGCAACTGATTTTGTTAACAATCTACATATAAATAAATAGGAAATTTATTTTGATTTTGCTGTGGTTGATTAAAAATGTTCTATATATTTATTTAGAAGGAAATCTAATTCAATGGATACGTTCTGGAATTTTTAGGAAGAGAACTTCTGCTAATAATTTTTACATGGTTTGAGTGTCCGTCTATTTCATCTTATTTGTTTATTGTCCCTTGGTGAGTTCATCAGATTGGGGAATAATACCTCTGATGTTTTAGGACTTCCTACTTTGATATAGAATATAAAGTTCCATTTTTGAGAAAGGGATTATTCAGCAGATTTGATTGAGAAATGTAGGGCTTACTTTTTTGATGATTATGGTGAGGTTGTTTGATGTAAGGTGTATATTTTGACCTTCTCTGTGTTAATGTGATTCAAAGCAATTGGAATATTGTAGTGGTTGATGCAACTTTAAGAAGAATTTTTGCCCAAAGCCCTATTTTCTTCTTTTACTCAAGCTTTACATTTGGGAGAATTATTGTCCTTTAAATCCCCTCACTTTAAAATCTTTAGGAATTAGTGTTGATATATGTGGAAAATGTAACATGTGCAAGCATGTTATGTGTGGTTGTCATTTGAATGCTTCTGGTATTTCTAGTAAAATGGGTTATGCAGTTAGATGTAATCATCAAGATGTCAAGTGGTGTATAGATCAAACCAAGAGATGTGTTAAGGTTAGGATTTGGGAGCATTTTTCTGATGTACTAATTAGAGATGCAAGGAATCCCATTGCATTACATGCTATAGAGCAGCATAGCATTAGTATAAGTGATTTTACCTTTTCTGTTCTTGGTACCATTCATTTACCCTGGGTGTTTTAGAGGGAAAATTATTTTAAAAATTAGGACT